>NC_073421.1:1036564-1044064 GCF_028641065.1 Leucoraja erinaceus
AGGTGGAGGATAAATGCGTGGCTGAAAGACTGGTGCAGAGGGCAGGGATTCAAGTTCCTGGATCATTGGGACTTCTTTTGGGGAAGGTGGGACCTGTACAGAAAGGATGGGTTGCACTTGAACCCAAGGGGGATCAATATCCTGGCGGGGAAATTTGCAAAGGCATCTGGGGAGACTTTAAACTAGAATGGTTGGGGCGAGGGACTCAAATAGAGAAAGCTAGTAGACAGAATGGGAGGCAAGAAGCAGAAAAGGGAAGCACTCGGACACAAGAGGAGAAAGAAAAAAAAGGAAATAAACAGAGAATAAGAGACGGGGGTTTTCTTAAATGTGTATATTTTAATGCTAGGAGCATTGTAAGAAAGGTGGATGAGCTTAGAGTCTGGATAGACACCTGGAAGTATGATGTTGTGGCGATCAGTGAAACGTGGTTGCAGGAGGGCTGTGATTGGAAACTAAATATTCCAGGATTTCATTGCTTCAGGTGTGATAGAATTGGAGGGGCAAGAGGTGGAGGTGTTGCATTGCTAGTCAGGGAAGATATTACAGCAGTGCTTTGGCAGGATAGATTAGAGGGCTCATCTAGGGAGGCTATTTGTGGTGGAACTGAGAAGTGGGAAAGGTGTAGCAACTCTTATGGGTGTGTATTATAGACCGCCGAGTGGGGAACGAGAATTGGAAGAGCAAATATGTAAGGAGATAGCAGAGATTAGTAGTAAGCACAAGGTAGTGATTGTGGGAGATTTCAACTTTCCACACATAGACTGGGAAACACATTCTGTAAATGGGCTGGATGGGTTGGAGTTTGTAAAATGTGTGCAGGATAGTTTTTTGCAGCAATACATAGAGGTACCTACTAGAGGAGGGGCAGTGCTGGACCTCCTGTTAGGAAATGAGACGGGTCAGGTGGCAGAGGTATGCGTTGGGGAACAGTTCGGGTCCAGTGATCACAATACCATTAGTTTCAATATAACTATGGAGAGGGTCAAAACTGGACCTAGGGTTGAGATTTTTGATTGGAGAAAGGCTAACTTTGATGAGATGCGAGATGATTTAAAAGGAGTGAACTGGGACATTTTGTTTTATGGGAAAGATGTAGAAGAGAAATGGAGGACATTTAAAGGGGAAATTTTAAGAGTACAGAATCTTTATGTTCCCTGTTCGGTTGAAAGGAAATAGTAAAAAGTGGAAAGAGCCCTGGATTTCAAGGGAAATTGGACATCTTGTTCGGGAAAAAGAGGGAGATCTACAATAATTATAGGCAGCATGAAGTAAATGAGGTGCTTGAGGAGTATAAGGAATGTAAAAAGAATCTTAAGAAAGAAATTAGAAAAGCTAAAAGAAGATACGAGGTTGCTTTGGCAAGTAAGGTGAAAGTAAATCCAAAGGGTTTCTACAGCTATATTAATAGCAAAAGGATAACGAGGGATAAAATTGGTCCATTGGAGAGTCAGAGTGGACAGCTATCTGCAGAGCCAAAAGAGATGGGGGAGATATTGAACAATTTCTTTTCTTCGGTATTCACCAAGGAGAAGGATATTGAATTATGTGAAGTAAGGGAAACTAGTAGAGTAGCTATGGATACTATGAGATTCAAAGTACAAGAAGTACTGACACTTTTGAAAAATATAAAAGTGGATAAGTCTCCAGGTCCTGACAGGATATTCCCTAGGACATTGAGGGAAGTTAGCGTAGAAATAGCCGGGGCTATGACAGAAATATTTCAAATGTCATTAGAAACGGGAATAGTCCCCGAGGATTGGCGTACTGTGCATGTTGTTCCATTGTTTAAAAAGGGTTCTAAGAGTAAACCTAGCAATTATAGGCCTGTTAGTTTGGCTTCAGTGATGGGCAAATTAATGGAAAAGATACTTAGAGATAATATATATAAGCATCTGGATAAACAGGGTCTGATTAGGAACAGTCAGCATGGATTTGTGCCTGGAAGGTCATGTTTGACTAATCTTCTTGAATTTTTTGAAGAGGTTACTAGGGAAATTGACGAGGGTAAAGCAGTGGATGTTGTCTATATGGACTTTAGTAAGGCATTTGACAAGGTTCCTCATGGAAGGTTGGTTAAGAAGGTTCAACTGTTGGGTATAAATGCAGGAATAGCAAGATGGATTCAACAGTAGCTGAATGGGAGAAGCCAGAGGGTAATGGTGGATGGCTGTTTGTCGGGTTGGAGGCAGGTGATTAGTGGGGTGCCTCAGGGATCTGTGTTGGGTCCTTTGTTGTTTGTCATGTACATCAATGATCTGGATGAAGGTGTGGTAAATTGGATTAGTAAGTATGCAGATGATACCAAGATAGGGGGTGTTGTGGATAATGAAGAGGATTTCCAAAGTCTACAGAGTGATTTAGGCCATTTGGAAGAATGGGCTGAAAGATGGCAGATGGAGTTTAATGCTGATAAATGTGAGGTGCTACACCTTGGCAGGACAAATCAAAATAGGACGTACATGGTAAATGGTAGGGAATTGAAGAATGCAGTTGAACAGAGGGATCTGGGAATAACCGTGCATAGTTCCTTGAAGGTGGAATCTCATATAGATAGGGTGGTAAAGAAAGCTTTTGGTATGCTGGCCTTTATAAATCAGAGCATTGAGTATAGAAGCTGGGATGTAATGGTAAAATTGTACAAGGCATTGGTGAGACCAAATCTGGAGTATGGGGTACAATTTTGGTCGCCCAATTATAGGAAGGATGTCAACAAAATAGAGAGAGTACAGAGGAGATTTATTAGAATGTTGCCTGGGTTTCAACAACTAAGTTACAGAGAAAGGTTGAATAAGTTAGGTCTTTATTCTCTGGAGTGCAGAAGGTTAAGGGGGGACTTGATAGAAGTCTTTAAAATGATGAGAGGGATAGACAGAGTTGATGTGGATCAGCTTTTCCCTTTGAGAATAGGGAAGATTCAAACAAGAGGACATGACTTCAGAATTAAGGGACAGAAGTTTAGGGGTAACATGAGGGGGAACTTCTTTACTCAGAGAGTGGTAGCGGTGTGGAATGAGCTTCCAGTGGAAGTGGTGGAGGCAGGTTCATTGGTATCATTTAAAAATAAATTGGATAGGCATATGGATGAGAAGGGAATGGAGGGTCTTGACCGAAAACATCACCTATCCATTCCCTCCCCGGCCGATCTTCACCGCACACTCTCTGGGTGCCAGCGCCACCACTATTTGCCTGCAGATTCCCCTTGCCGTTTACTTACTTGGCATAGGCCTTCTCCACCAGGGCGCTCCAGAACTCGTTCTTGGAGTTGGAGTGGCAGTAGACTAGTTGGCCGTTGACCGTGGGCAGGCGATCATCGATCACCACGTCCGCCCACTCCCCAAAGCGCCAGAAACGGAAGTGGAATATCCCGGCGTAGTTGTTGGGCTTGTCCACCGCCCATTCCTGCTCCTTCCAGTTTGGGATCACCTGCATTCCCAAAGAAGGAAAAGATAAACGGCACACGGGTGGATGAGTCAGTGGTGGGCGTCACATTTACATTACAGATACCACTATATAGGTGGAGGTCCACATCCAGTGAACCAAGCACCCAGAGGCACGTCAACCACAAGCTGCCAACATGGACATTATTTCATATCGCACGCAACTTCAGTAGCACTTTCTGACTCCTTTTTCTTCAAGACTGCAAGGAATTGGAACACACCACCAGCCGGCATCAGAGATCTCCAAAACATCAACACATACAAAGATGCAACTCCATCTCTGACAGATGAAGGCCAATGTGCCAAAAGCCTTTTTGACCACCTTATCTACCTGCGACTCAATAGACAATAGATGCAGGAGTAGGCCATTCGGCCCTTCGAGCCAGCACCGCCATTCAATGTGATCATGGCTGATCATTCCCAATCAGTACCCCGTTCCTGCCTTCTCCCCATATCCCCTGTCTAGCTCTCTCTTGAAAGTATACAGAGAACAGGCCTCCACCGCCCTCTGAAGCAGAGAATTCCACAGACTCATCACTAAATAGCTTGCTCCTTATTCTTAAACTGCGGCCCCTGGTTCTGGACTCCCCCAACATCAGGAACATGTTTCCTGCCTCTAGTGTGTCCAAGCCCTTAATAATCTTATATGTTTCAATAAGATTCCCTCTCATCCTTCTAAACTCCAGAGTGTACAAGCCCAGCTGCTCCATTCTCTCAGCATATGACAGTCCCGCCATCCCGGGAATTAACCTTGTAAACCTACGCTGCGCTCCCTCAATAGCAAGAATGTCCTTCCTCAAATTAGGGGACCAAAACTGCACACAATACTCCAGGTGTGGTCTCACTGGGGCTCTGTACAACTGCAGAAGGATCTCTTTGCTCCTATATTCAACTCCTCTTGTTATAAAGGCCAACATACCATTGGCTTTCTTCACTGCCTGCTGTACCTGCATGTACCTTCACTGCCTGCTGTACCTTCATGCTTGATGGCCATCTGCAGTTCCTTCCTACATTGGTACTGCCTGACCCGCTGAGTTACTCCACCACTTTGTGTTCTACGCACGACTCCTGCATCTGCAGTTCCTCCCTACACCGAGGTTGCCCGAGTTACTCCAGCACTTTGTGTTTTACGCACGACTACAGCGTCTGCAGTTCCTCCTGTCCGCGGTTACATTTGGTGGACGTGAAGCGGGTGCTATCAACTTGAAGAACCATTTACCGTTTGCCACAGATTGTCCCTGGAGGCCAAACAGGAGCAGGCGGCCACGAACCAACAGTTGCCCAGCTGGCCCTGGTTCAGGTCATGGGCACTCATGCCATCTACAAAGAGGTGAGGGCCATTGCAGATCTCCTGCAGAGAGAAACAGAGAGCATGTTTAGGTCGACACAGGACCTCGGCACCTCTTTGGTGAAATAGTAAATAGCTCCAAGTGTGTAGGATAGTACTATTGTACGGGGTGATTGCATGGATTCGGTGGGCCGAAGGGCCTGTTTCACCACTGTTTCTCTGAAGTCTAAAAGTCTGCAGACATTGTGGGCCAAAGGGCCTGTTCCTGTACTGTTGTTCTATGTTCTAACCTCAGGAACCCTGCAAGGCTGCCAAGTTTAGTTTAGAAATAAAGCGTAGAAACAGGCCCTTCGGCCCACCGTGTCTGCGCCGACCAGCGATCCCCGCACGCTAACCCACTAACACTATCCTTCGCACACACTAGGGACAATTTACACATACACCAAGCCAATTAACCTACAAACCTGTACGTCTTTGGAGTGTGGGAGGAAACCGAAGATCTCGGAGAAAACCCACGTGGTCATGGGGAGAACGTGCAAACTCCGCACAGAGAGCACCCGCAGTCGGGATGGGACCAGGGTCTCTGGCGCTGTAAGGCAGCAACTCTACCGCTGCGCCACCGTACCACTCTTGTGGGCACGAGGAAGTGTGTTGCTGTGCTTGTAAAATTGTCTGACTTCCCTGTTTGTTCAATGGATGACATGAATAGTACCAGCTGCATGGAGGAGGAGGGTGAACCACAGGGGAAGTTGGTATCCTGGGCAACAAGAGGAGAATTCAACCCAAATCTGGTGACTTCAACCCAAAAGTGGTCTGATGGAGAGACACACAAAGTGCTGGAGTAACTCAGCGAGTCGGGCAGCATCTCCAGTGAAAAAGGACGGGTGACATTTCGGGTGGGGATCCTTCTTCTGAGCCGAAACGTCACCCACCCTTTACCGCCAGAGATGCTGCCTGAGCCACTGAGTTACTCCACTCCAGTGCCTATCTTGGGTGTATACATACACTAGTGTTGCCAACGGTCCCGTATTAGCCGGGACATCCCGTATATTGGGCTAAATTGGGACCGCCCTTGTCCCGTATTTGACCGCTACTACTCGGGTCGAGGGGACTGTCGGGTCGGAGCGCCACGTCCGGCCCCCGCCTCACCCGTCCCGACGTAGTGCAGCCCATGGAGTGCAGCAGCAGCAGCGCCTCGCCCGTGGCCCCGTCGGTCGGTCGGCAGCCCGGCCAGTTGTCCGACCTTCGTACCTTCGCTTACCGCCGACACCACCGCCACCCCTCCTTCTCATGGCCGATCATCAGTTAATTAGTTGGATGGGAACACAAAGCCCAGCCGGCGGGCCAGCTGAGGAGTTTTGGCCCGCGCGATGCCACTCGCAAAGTCCAGTGCCCGGGCCAAAACTCCTCAGCTGACAACTCATCGTTCACCCAGTCACGGCAGAGTCGGTCAACAAATTGCCGTCGGGAAGTTGTCCCTTAGGGCAAAACCTTTTGCCCCTTATTTGGGAGTGAGCAAGTTGGCAACCCTGACATACAAGATACATTTATTTGTCACGTGTGCCAATGTGGACAGTCAATGTGTGGTCGCCATACAGCCATACAAATAATAATGAGCACACAACACGATAGTCTTTAACACAGACACCCCCACACAGCGGTATCAAAGTTCCACTGTGAGGGAAGGCTCCAGAATTCACTCATCCTCCTCTGTTGTTCACCCGTGGTCGGGGGGCGGGGGGGAGGGGGTGAATATCGAACCCCTCTCTGTCGCTGCTGATGTTCAGGCCCGCTCGCTGGGATGGTGTATGCTAACATACACCAGCATTCTGCAGTTCCTTCCTGACACACACGTCTGCTGGAGTTGCCATTACGAGTGAAACAAGCCCAGGGCGTTTCAGAACAAAGGCTTAAGGGAAACTACAACAGACCATAAAGAAGGAGACTTTAAAATTCCTGTGGTTTACGGGCTGTGGCGAATGTGCCTGGTGCATTGGGTTGTGAAAGGAGCTCTGGTTGGAGTTGTGCTGACTATGTTTTAGTTTAGTTTAGAGATACCTCCGTGGTGATGAAGCCCAGACAAGTCGAGTTTATTGTCGATGAGGTACAGCAAACAATGCAAACCTCGCTTGCAGCAGCATCACAATAGACAGGAGGAGGCCATTCGGCCCTTTGAGACAACACCATTCAATGTGATCACAGTCACACAGTCTCAGACAACACACACAGAAACATGAATTACACACGTGTGTTATGCTAGGCAGTAAAAAGGGAAACTAAACCTGGTAATTGTGGGTTAGTTGAGTTTATTGTCACGTGTACAGAGGTAGTGAAAAGCTTTTGTTGCGTGCTAACCAGTCAGTGTAAAAATACAAAGGAGTTTACTCGAGGCCACAGACATCTTCTTTTCCCCAGTCCCCCTGGATGTGGAGGGAGACATGAGGCCTACTCCTGCCCTGGCCTACTCCTGCTCCTACCCTGCCATGTTGTTACCCAGGCCTACTCCACCCTGGCCTACTCTACCCTGGCCTACCATGTCCTGCTTCTGGCTCTGGCCATGCTCCTAGCCTAGTCTCTACCCCTGCTCCTAGCCTAGTCCTACCCCTGGCCTGCTCGTACTCTGCCCTGCCCTACTCTACTCTCCCTCTGGCCTGCTCATACCGTGTTCCTGGCCTAACCTGCCTCTACCTCACCTGCCCCTGGCCTGCTCCTACCCCACCCATGTCTGCTCCTGGCCAATCTCACCCTTACCCTGGCCAGCTACTACCTACC
>NC_073421.1:1049064-1056564 GCF_028641065.1 Leucoraja erinaceus
TATGTTCTAACCTCAGGAACCCTGCAAGGCTGTCAAGTTTAGTTTAGAGATAAAGCGCAGAAACAGGCCCTTCGGCCCACCGTGTCTGTGCCGACCAGCGATCCCCGCACGCTAACCCATTAACACTACCCTACTCACACTAGGGACAATTTACATTTACACCAGGCCAATTAACCTACAAACCTGCACGTCTTTGGAGTGTGGGAGGAAACCGAAGATCCCGGAGAAAACCCCACGGGTCACGGGGAGAACGTGCAAACTCCGCACAGACAGCACCCGCAGTCGGGATGGGACCAGGGTCTCTGGCGCTGTAAGGCAGCAACTCTACCGCTGCGCCACCGTACCACTCTTGTGGGCACGAGGAAATGGGTTACTGTGCTTGTAAAATTGTCTGACTTCCCTGTTTGTTCAATGGATGACATGAATAGTACCAGCTGCATGGAGGAGGAGGGTGAACCACAGGGGAAGTTGGTATCCTGGGCGACAAGATAGAAACATAGAAACATAGAAATTAGGTGCAGGAGTAGGCCATTCGGCCCTTCGAGCCTGCACCGCCATTCAATATGATCATGGCTGATCATCCAACTCAGTATCCCGTACCTGCCTTCTCTCCATACCCTCTGATCCCCTTAGCCACAAGGGCCACATCTAACTCCCTCTTAAATATAGCCAATGAACTGGCCTCAACTACCTTCTGTGGCAGAGAGTTCCAGAGATTCACCACTCTGTGTGTGAAAAAAGTTCTTCTCATCTCGGTTTTAAAGGATTTCCCCCTTATCCTTAAACTGTGACCCCTTGTCCTGGACTTCCCCAACATCGGGAGCAATCTTCCTGCATCTAGCAGTAAATGTGATTAACGTTACTCCCTTTACACTGTATCTCTAAACTCTTGTAATCATGTCTTGTCTTTCCGCTGACTGGTTGGCATGCTACAAAATGGTGGCACGTTGGCGCAGCGGTAGAGTTGCTGCCTTACACAGCGCCAGAGTCACGGGTTCAATCGCAACGGGTGCTGTCTGTACCGAGTTTGTACGTTCTCCCCGTGACTGCGTGGGTTTTCTCCGGGTGCTCCAGGCTTCCTCCCACACTCCAAAGACGTACAGGTTTGCAGGTTAATTGGCTTTGGTAAATTTAAAATGCAAAAATTATCACCGGTGTGTGTAGGATCGCTAGTGTTAATGTGTGGGGCCGAAGGGCCTGTTTCCACGCTGTATCTCTAAACTAAACTAAAACTAAAAGCTTGTCACTGTACTTCGCTACACGTGACAATAAACTAAACGCAAACTAAAAACCGGAGCACCTGGCAGAAACCCACGAGGTCACACAGAGAGAACGTGCAAACTCCGCACACAGACAGCACCCGAGGCCAGGATCGAACCGGGGTCTCTGGATCTGTGAGGCAGCTGCTCTGACAGCTGCACCACCAGTGCCACCACCATAGTTCTGGAAGCTTCCTTTACACGGTGTAACTGCGTCTCCACAACGACGAAGGTTTACACAAGGGAGGCTCAAAGGACATTCATGCAAATCAATAAATTCTGATTTCACCGAGTAAACATAGCTTGTGAGTGTACACAAGGGTTGTGTGTCCTAATATGCAATCTATGTGGTCAACGCCTCTGTTGCAACAAAGATTCACCCTGGGATCTGTAAACACATCCTCCCCTGGAACAGAGGGAGTTGCACTATAAACGAGACGTACTCCATGACTCAGCCAACTTGGCCGAGAGCAGACTCGCAGGATTCCTGAGGTTCCAACACAGAACATAGAACAGTTTTGGTCCCCTAATTTGAGGAGGGACATTCTTGCTATTGAGGGAGCCCAGCGTAGGTTCACCAGGTTAATTCCCGGGATGGTGGGACCGTCATATGCTGAGAGAATGGAGCTGCTGGGCTTGTACACTCTGGAGTTTAGAAGGATGAGAGGGCATCTCATTGAAACATATAAGATTATTAAGGGTTTGGACACGCAGGAATGTTGGGGGAGTCCAGAACCAGGGGCCGCAGTTTAAGAATAAGGAGTAAGCCATTTAGAACGGAGATGAGGAAACACTTTTTCACACAGAGAATTCCACAGACTCACAACTCTCTGTAAAAAAGTATCTCATTGGAACGTATAAGATTGTTAAGGGTTTGGACACACTAGAGGCAGGAAACATGTTCTCGAAGTTGGGGGAGTCCAGAACCAGGGGCCACAGTTTAAGAATAAGGAGTAAGCCATTTAGAACGGAGACGAGGAAACAAATTTTCACACAGAGAGTTGTGAGTCTGTGGAATTCTCTGCCTCAGAGGGCGGTGGAGGCAGGTTCTCTGGATACTTTCAAGAGAGCTAGATAGGGCTCTTAAAGATAGCGGAGTCAAGGGATATGGGGAGAAGGCAGGAACGGGGTACTGATTGGGGATGATCAGCCATGATCACATTGAATGGCGGTGCTGGCTCGAAGGGCTGAATGGCCTACTCATGCCCCTATTGTCTATAACAGGACAGCACAGGAACAGGCCCTTTGGCCCACTGAGACTGTGCCGACCAGAGATTCCCTGTACACTAACACTATTATACAGACTCAGGACAATTTACAATTTCACCAAAGCCAATTCATCTACAAACCTGTACTTCTTTACAGTGTAGTAAACCAGTGCATTAACCTGTGATGAGCATTTATCAGCACTGGGCCTGTACTCGCTGGAGTTTAGAAGGATGAGGGGAAATAGTGAAAGGCTTGGAAAGAGTGGATATGGAGAGGATGTTTCCACTAGTGGGAGAGTCTAGGACTAGAGGTCACAGCCTCAGAATTTATGGGCGTTCTTTCAGGAGGGAGGCGAGGAGAAATGTCTTTAGTCAGAGGGTGGTGAATCTGTGCTACACAAGGCTGTGGAGGCCAAGTCATTGGACACGTTTAAGGCGGAGATTGACTGATTCTTGATTAGTACGGGTGTCAGGGGTTCTGAGGAGAAGGCAGGAGAATGGGGTTAGGAGGCAGAGATAGATCAGCCATGATTGAATGGCGGAGTAGACTTGATGGGCCGAATGGCCTAATTCGGCTCCTATCACCTATGAATTTATGAACCCGAAGATATTGGATAAAAACGGGGAGATTGTGCGAACACTGTACAGACAGCACCCGTGACGAGGTCTCTGTCGCTGTGAGGCAGCAACTCTACTGCTGTGTCAATCAATCAATCAATCAATCAATCAACCTTTAGTGTCATCTTGCAAAGCAACAGCTGTACAGTGCAAAATGAGAAGACGTTTCCCAGGGAATACCGGAGCATCGCACATGAAAATTAAAACAATTCACACATAATAACAATAAAAACACTCCAGTCCCTGATGGAACAGTATAAATAAATAGTTAAAAGCAGGTAAAACACAACATTAAAATACAGTAAAAACAGTCATTAAAATGTCCGGGGCAGCTGATTTAAGTGGCCAGTGCCAGAGTTATTAAAATGTCCGTGCCAGCCGCAGAATCAGGTGACTGTGAGTACAGAGTGACTGTTTAGCAGCCTCACAGCCTGTGGTAGGAAGCTGTTTAGCAGTCTTGTAGTCCGGGCTTTGATGCTACGGTATCTCTTGCCTGATGGCAGGAGATCCAGGTGTGTGTGGAGGGGGTACAGTTTGTCCTTGGCAATTCTCTGTGCTTTTTTCAGACAGCGGCTCTGGAACAGTTCTTGTACCGAGGGTAGGGAGACACCAATGATCCTCTCTGCTCCCCTCACTACCCTCTGCAGAGCCTTCCTGTCCGAGCAGTTGCAGGTGGAGTACCACGTATTTATGCAGTACGCGAGTACAGACTCCACCGTGCCCCTGTAGAAAGTCCTGAGGATGTTGGTGGGGAGTGAGGCCTGTACTCAATGGTTCAATGATGATTTCAGTGCCTCACATGCCAAAGGCACGGTGAAATTATGTTCTTATATTTCAGATCCCAGATCAGATTCAGATTCAGATTCAATTTTAATTGTCATTGTCAGTGTACAGTACAGAGACAACGAAATGCATTTAGCATCTCCCTTGAAGAGCGACATAGCAAACGATTTGAATAAAAAATAAATAATAAGTGTCCGGGGGGGGGGGGGGTGACTGGCAGTCACCGAGGTACGTTGTTTTGTAGAGTGACAGCCGCCGGAAAGAAGCTGTTCCTCGACCTGCTGGTTCGGCAACGGAGAGACCTGTAGCGCCTCCCGGATGGTAGGACGGTAAACAGTCCATGGTTGGGGTGAGAGCAGTCCTTGGCGATGCTGAGCGCCCTCCGCAGACAGCGCTTGCTTTGGACAGACTCAATGGAGGGGAGCGTGGAACCGGTGATGCGTTGGGCAATTTTCACCACCCTCTGCAATGCCTTCCGGTCGGAGACAGAGCAGTTGCCATACCATACTGTGATGCAGTTGGTAAGGATGCTCTCGATGGTGCAGCGGTAGAAGTTCACCAGGATCTGAGGAGACAGATGGTCCTTCTTCAGTCTCCTCAGGAAGAAGAGACGCTGATGAGCCTTCTTGATCAGAGTAGAGGTATTGTGGGTCCAAGAGAGGTCATCGGAGATGTTGACTCCCAGGAACCTGAAGCTAGAAACACGTTCCACCTCCGTCCCGTTAATGTGGATGGGGGTGTGCGTGCCGCCTCTGGACTTCCTGAAGTCTACAATGAGCTCCTTGGTCTTCTTGGAGTTAAGGGCCAGGTTGTTGTCAGCGCACCATGCTGCTAAGTGCTGGACCTCCTCCCTGTAGGCCAGCTCATCGTTGTTGCTGATGAGGCCAATCACCGTTGTATCATCTGCATACTTGATGATGGTGTTAGTACCATGTACAGGTGTGCAGTCATAGGTGAAGAGGGAGTAGAGGAGGGGGCTCAGCACACAGCCCTGAGGAACGCCGGTGTTCAGGGTGAGGGTTGAAGAGGTGTGCTTGTCTAACCTCACAGACTGGGGTCTGTTGGTTAGAAAGTCCAGTATCCAGTTGCAGAGGGAGGGGCCGATACCCAGGTTACCGAGTTTGGTGATCAGTTTTGATGGAATAATGGTGTTGAATGCTGAGCTGTAATCGATGAACAGCATTCTTACATAAGTGTCTCGGTTGTGAAGTGCCGTTGAGATGGCATCCTCCGTACTCCTGTTCTTGCGGTAGGCAAACTGATAGGGATCCAGTGTGGGGGGTAGGCAGCTTTTGAGGTGTGCCAGGATCAGCCTCTCGAAGCACTTGGTGATGATGGGGGTAAGTGCAACTGGGCGGAAGTCGTTGAGGCTTGCCGCAGTGGAGTGTTTTGGCACTGGCACGATGGAGGTGGCTTTAAGGCAAGTGGGGACAACTGCTTGGGCAAGTGACAGGTTGAAGATGTCAGTCCAGACGTCTGTCAGCTGCGCAGCACAGGCACTGAGCACGCGCCCGGGGATGCCGTCAGGGCCAGCAGCCTTACGTGCATTAGTCCTACTCAGTGCCACGTACACGTCGTAGGGGGTGAGTGTGAGGGGTTGGTGATCGGCAGGTAGCACAGCCTTGATGGCTGTCTCTAGATTGTCCCTGTCGAAGCGGCCATAGAAGTGGTTAAGCTCCTCAAGGAAGGAGGCGTCGCTGGATGTGGGGGTGATGTTGGAGGGTCTGTAGTCCGTGATGGCCTGGATGCCTTGCCACATGCGTCGGGGGTCGGATTTGTTGTTGAAGTGCTCCTCAATCCTGAGCTTATGGCAGTGCTTGGCCTTCCTGATGCCCCTCTTCAGGTTAGCCCTGGATGAACTGTAGGCTCGAGCATCGCCTGACCTGAAAGCGGTGTCCCGTGCTTTCAGCAGTAGCCTGACCTCGCTGTTCACCCATGGCTTCTGATTCGGGTATATGGTCACCTGTTTGAGGGAGGTGACACTATTGATGGTGGAGTTTATAAAGTCCAGAACAGAGGATGTATAGGAATCAATGTCCGTGTGAGAGTCAAGGGTGGCCTGGGCTGCAAACGCCTTCCAGTCAGTGTTTCCAAAACACTGCTGAAGTGTGAAGTCCGCTTCCTCTGACCAGACTTTAACTGTCCTCACAGTTGGTTTAACCCGTCTGATGAGTGGGGAGTACTTAGGGAGCAGGAACAATGAGACGTGATCAGACTGACCAAGGTGGGGGAGGAGGACGGCTTTGTAAGCTTCAGCCATGTTGGTGTAGACTTTGTCCAGTGTCTTGTCTACTCTAGTGGGGAAGGATACATGTTGGTGGAATTTGGGGAGTACAGTCTTCAGGTTGGAGTGATTGAAGTCACCCGTAACAATGAAGGCTGCCTCGGGGTTGTGCGTCTGTTGTTTGCTAATGGCAGTATGCAGCTCTTTCATTGCAAGCTTGGCATATATTTAGTCCAGCAGAGTATTGTTGTACCAAAAGCACAAACTGATTAGCAAAGTCTACGGAAATATTCCACTCATCCCGCATGCAATAGGCGGCTGGTTTTGGCACCAATTTCCAAGCCCAGCCCGAGCTCTGGGTATTATGCAGGGACGCCCGATCCAGGCGAGGCCCAGGCTGCTGTTGGGCCTCCCTGGGACGTGTGGATCGAGCAGCGAAGTCATCCCTCTCCTTTGTGCTCTGGGGTGGGAGCCTCCCGCAGCCGACACCTCAAGCCCCGTCCCCTCTCCTCTCCCACCAGACCTTCTCCTCGCCCATCATCACTACCAGCTCCCTCCTCCCGCACTCTGATCTTCGCGGGACCACCACTGTGCCGGCTCACAAGGTCATAAGTGATAGGAGCAGAATAAGGCCATTCGGCCCATCAAGTCTACTCCGCCATTCAGTCATGGCTGATCTATCTTTCCCTCCTAACCCCATTCTCCTGCCTTTAATTTAGAGATACAGCGCGGAAACAGGCCCTTCAGCCCACCGGGTCTGTGCCGACCAGCGATCCCCACACACTAACACTATCCTGTACCCACTAGGGACAATGTTTACATTTACCAAGCCAACTAAACTACAAACCTGCACGTCTTTGGGAGTGTGGGAGGAAACCGAAGATCTCGGAGAAAACCCATGCGGGTCACGGGGAGAACGTACAAACTCCGTACAGACAGCACCCGTAGTCGGGATTGAACCAGGGTCCCCGGCGTAGAATTAGGCCATTCGGCCCATCAATACTCCGCCATTCAGTCATGGCTGATCTATCTTTCCCTCCTAACCCCATTCTCCTGCCTTCTCCCCATAACCCCGTACTAATCAAGAATCTGTCAATCTCTGCCTTAGAAATATCCACTGTCCACTGACTTGGCCTCCACAGCCATCTGTAGAAAATAATTCGACAGATCCACCACCCTGTATCATGTGTAGTCTTTCCTCTAACTGGTTACCACGCAACAGAAAAGTTTTTCGCTGTACATAGAAACATAGACAATAGGTGCAGGAGGAGGCCATTCGGCCCTTCGAGCCAGCACCGCCATTCATTGTGATCATGGCTGATCATCCCCTATCAGTAACCCGTGCCTACCTTCTCCCCATATCCCTTGATTCCACTAGCCCCTAGAACTCCATCTAACTCTTTTAAAT